>NC_140941.1:56704118-56706618 GCF_014529385.1 Adiantum capillus-veneris | reverse complement strand
TCCTGCAGGTCTTGCTGCAAGGATTGCTGCTATTAGAGTTGTTTTGCCTACAGCAGAGCAAGCTTGTTGGGATGTAAATGATTCGCAGGTGCATGCATTTATTGCGTTTTCTGTGAAGCGCACCATTGTTCCTCAGATTCGTTCAGCAAAATCTGCAAATTAGGCTTGGGATATTCTAGCAGGTCTTTATGCAAGCCGCAATGAGGCTAGAATTGCTTTGCTGCATAAAGAGCTGGAGTCGAAGATTATGCATGAGGAAGTTGACATGGACGCTTTTCTTGTTGGTGTCAAGGATATCAATGAGCAACTTATATCTGCAGGTGAAGTCATTTCAGACATTTTCCTTGTGCAGACTGTTCTTGATGCCTTACCAGATTCTTACCAGACTTTCGCTAGTACTTGGAGACATATGACCCAAGGAAATCCAGAAGTTGTCAAGTTTGATGCATTATGCACATTGTTGTTGCAAGAGTCACTTTCCAGAAAAAAAAAGACTATATAGCGTGCAATTGAACAGGCTTTTATTGCTTCTCAAAGAAAGGGTGGTAATAGCAATGCAGCCACTTCTTATGGTTCTGTTGCGAGTGGAAAAGCTTTTGTTCCCAATGCTTCTGCTCGCAGCACTTCGTCTGGAAATTCTGGTGATAAGGGCAAAAAGAAGATGCGTTTTCATTATTGTAAAGCTAATGATCACTTGATCAACCAGTGCCTTAAGTTGAAGGCCAAAGAGGCTAAGAAGAAAGAGGGTGGTTCCACTGCCAATGCTGGTTCGACTACAAATGCAGCCATTGTTGAGTCTTCTCTAAAAGGAGACTATAATGTTGATGTTGATGCAGAATGGGCTTTTAGTGCAGAGTGCACTTACAATCAACTGTCCATGATGCATGCATGTCAGTCGCTGCAGATTCACATGTGTGGTATTTCAATAGTGGTGCTACAAAGCACATTACCTCACATCGTGAATTGTTCACCTCTCTTGAGTCTGTTCCTCATGGAATTCAGTCACTTGTGCCAACAATGCCTCTTATCCGATTCAGGGAATTGGAAAGATTGTGCTTACAACTGCAAATTGCACTTCTTTTACACTTGTTGATGCACTTTATGTACCTGGGATCAAGAAGTATATTTTGTCTATATCTGCACTTGCTAGACTTGGGCTTGTAGTCAAATTTGTGGATGACACATGTAGAGTTCATGATCTCAGTTTTGATTATGAAATTGTTGAATCTGGGATTTTGTGCCATGGGCTGTATAAGCTCACTTTGTATGACAAGTGTGGACAAAATTTTGCAAATTTAGTTGCAGATTCAAGGGCTATTTCAGATGAAAAAATTTTGCATGCACGTTTTGATCGTCTAAATTTTGTCAATTTGCTGCGTTTGCAGAAATTTGATATGGTTGCTTCTTTGCCACCTCTTGAAGCACCTGTCAAACATGTTTGTGAAGGATGTATTTTGGGTAAGATGCAGCGTTCGAAGTTTCCAAAGGATGGTTCAGTTTGGGCCACATGTAGGTTGCACCTTGTGCATAGTGATGTTTGTGGGCCCATGCAAACTCTATCCTTGGGCAATTACCTTCACTTCATATTTTTCATTGATGATTACTCGAGGCATGCATGGGTATTTCCACTTAAAGCAAAGTCCGAAGTTTCTATGTGCTTCAAACAATTTTTGGCTATGGCTGAAAATATCTCGAAATGTACTATGGGCACCCTCCGTTTCGATTGAGGGGGGGATTATATGTCTCATGAATTCAATGCATTTCTGGCTAGTCATGGGATAAAACACCAATGTACAGTGCCTTATACACCTCAGCAAAATGGTGTTGCTGAGAGGAAAAACAGGTCACTTACGGAAATGGCACGATGTATGGTCAAAAGTCAAGCTTTGCCGCATTCTTTTTGGCTTGAGGCCATCATGTGTGCCACTTATGTACTAAACAGGTGTCCTACGAAAGCTTTGCAGTCTATTACTCCATATGAAGCATGGCATAATAGAAAGCCTTCTATTGAGCACATGCGTTTTTTGGCTGTTTGGCATATGCTTTGGTGCCACAAACACAACGCAAAAAATTCAATGATAAGGCTGTCAAATGTATTTTTGTTGGTTATAATGCTGAAAACAAAGGTTACAAGTTGCATCATCCGCAAACAAAGCATATTCTTGTTTCACGGGATGTAGTGTTTGTGGAAGATTTTGTTCAGCCCTTGATGTCATGTACTAGAGATAGTAAAGGGCTGAAAATGAGCAGGCTAGAGGTATGCCAAAATGGCTGGTGCATACATTGTGTGACAATAAATTGGATGCACCTTTATCTAGTCGTACTCGTTCAGGCTCTAGCCATGCATCTTATGCATTAGATTGTTATGCTTTGGCTATGTCTAGCTTACATGATGTTGAGGAGCATCTTTTGATGAAGCACAAAATTCAAAAAATTGGATGGCACCATGCAATCTGAATATCATGCACTTATAGAAAATGACACATGGACTTTATGTGAT